>NC_090391.1:40974978-40979978 GCF_036365525.1 Heterodontus francisci
TAATTCTCAGTGTCTGGGCTGTGGTGTTTGTGTGTGTGTGTGTGTGCATATATATAAGTCTCAGTGTCTGGGCTGTGGTGTGAGTGTGAGTGTGTGTGTGTGTGCATATATATAAGTCTCAGTGTCTGGGCTGTGGTGTGAGTGTGTGTGTGTGTGTGTGTGCATATATATAATTCTCAGTGTCTGGGCTGTGGTGTGTGTGTGTGTGTGTGTGTGTGAGTGTGTGTGTGTGTGTGTATATATATAATTCTCAGTGTCTGGGCTGTGGTGTGTGTGCCTATATAAAATTCTCAGTGTCTGGGCTGTGGTGTGTGTGTGTGTGTGCATATATATAATTCTCAGTGTCTGGGCTGTGGTGTGTGTGTGTGTGTGTGTGTGTGTGTGTGTGAGTGTGTGTGTGTGTGTGTATATATATAATTCTCAGTGTCTGGGCTGTGGTGTGTGTGCCTATATATAATTCTCAGTGTCTGGGCTGTGGTGTGTGTGTGTGTGTGCATATATATAATTCTCAGTGTCTGGGCTGTGATGTTTGTGTGTGTGTATGTGTGTGTGTGCATATATATAAGTCTCAGTGTCTGGGCTGTGGTGTGTGTGTGTGTGTGTGTGTGTGTGTGTCTGTGTGTGTGTGTATGCAAATATATAAGTCTCAGTGTCTGTGCTGTGGTGTGTGTGAGTGTGTGTGTATGTGTGCATATATATAAGTCTCAGTGTCTGGGCTGTGGTGTGTGTGTGTATGTGTGCATATATATAAGTCTCAGTGTCTGGGCTGTGGTGTGTGTGTGTGTGTGTGTGTGCAAATATATAAGTCTCAGTGTCTGGGCTGTGGTGTCTGTGTGTGTGCATACATATTGGTCTCAGTGTCTGGGCTGCTGTGGTGTGTGTGTGTTTGTGTGTGTGCATATATATAAGTCTCAGTGTCTGGGCTGGGTTGTGTGTGTGTGTGTGTGTGTGTGTGTGTGTGTGCATATATGTAAGTCTCAGTGTCTGGGCTGTTGTGTGTGTGTGTGTGTGTGTGTGCAGAAATAAGTCTCAGTGTCTGGGCTGCGGTGTGTGTGTGGTGTGTGTGTGCGTGCATATATATATAAGTCTCAGTGGCTGGGCTGTGGTGTGTGTGTGTGTGTGTGTGCATATATATAAGTCTCAGTGGCTGGGCTGTGGTGTGTGTGTGTGTGTGTGTGTGTGTGTGCACATATATATATTTCTCAGTGTCTGGGCTGTGGTGTGTGTCTGTGTGTGTGTGCATATATATAAGTCTCAATGGCTGGGCTGTGGTGTCTGTGTGTGTGCATATATATAAGTCTCAGTGTCTGGGCTGCTGTGGTGTTTGTGTGTGTTTGTGTGTGTGCATATATATAACTCTCAGTGTCCGCTGTGGTGTGAGTGTGTGTGCGTGTGCATATATATAAGTCTCAGTGTCTGGGCTGTGGTGTGTGTGTGTGTGCAGAAATAAGTCTCAGTGTCTGGGCTGTGGTGTGTGTGTGTGTGCATATATATAAGTCTCAGTGTCTGGGCTGTGATGTGCGTGTGTGTGCATATATATAAGTCTCAGTGTCTGGGCTGTGGTGTGTGTGTGTGTGTGTGTGTGTGTGTGTGTGTGCATATATATATAAGTCTCAATGTCTGGGCTGTGGTGTGTTTGTGTGTGTGTGTGCATATATATAAGTCTCAATGTCTGGGCTGTGGTGTGTGAGTGTGTGTGTGTGCATATATATAAGTCTCAGTGTCTGGGCTGTGGTGTGTGTGTGTGTGTGTGTGTGTGTGTGTGTGTGTGTGTGTGTGTGTGTGTGTGTGTGTGTGTGTGCATATATATATAAGTCTCAATGTCTGGGCTGTGGTGTGTTTGTGTGTGTGTGTGCATATATATAAGTCTCAGTGTCTGGGCTGTGGTGTGTGTGTGCGTGTGCAAAGATATAAGTCTCAGTGTCTGGGCTGTGGTGTGTGTGTCTGTGTGAGTGCATATATATAAGTCTCAGTGTCTGGGCTGTGGTGTGTGTGTGGATGTGTGAGTGTGTGCGTGTGCATATATATAAGTCTCAGTGTCTGGGCTGTGGTGTGTGTGTCTGTGTGAGTGCATATATATAAGTCTCAGTGTCTGGGCTGTGGTGTGCGTGTCTGTCTGAGTGCATATATATAAGTCTCAGTGTCTGGGATGTGGTGTGTGTGTGTGTGTGTGTGTGTGTGTGTGAGTCTGTGTGTGCGTGTGTGTGTGTCTGTGTGTGTGCATATATATAAGTCTCAGTGTTTGGGCTGTGGTGTGTGTGTGTGTGTGTGTATGTGTGAGTGTGTGTGTGCGCGCGTGTGTGTGTGTGCATATGTATAAGTCTCAGTGTCTGGGCTGTGGTGTTTGTGTGTGTGCATATATATAATTCTCAGTGTCTGGGCTGTGGTGTGTGTGTGTGTGTGTGTATATATATAATTCTCAGTGTCTGGGCTGTGGTGTGTGTGAATGTGTGTGAGTGTGTGTGAGTGTGTGTGTGTGCATATATATAAATCTCAGTGTCTGCGCTGTGGTGTCTGTGTGTGTGTGTGTGTGTGTGTGTGTGTGTGTGCATATATATAAGTCTCAGTGTTTGGGCTGTGGTGTGTGTGTGTGTGTGAGTGTGTGAGTGTGTGAGTGTGTGAGTGTGTGAGTGTGTGAGTGTGTGTGTGTGTGTGTGCGCGCGTGTGTGTGTGTGCATATATATAAGTCTCAGTGTCTGGGTTGTGGTGTTTGTGTGTGTGTGTGTGCATATATATAATTCTCAGTGTCTGGGCTGTGGTGTGTGTGTGTGTGTGTGTGTGTGTATATATATAATTCTCAGTGTCTGGGCTGTGGTGTGTGTGTGTGTGTGTGTGTGTGTGTGTGTGTGTTTGTGTGCATATATATAAATCTCAGTGTCTGCGCTGTGGTGTGTGTGTGTGTGTGTGCATATATATAATTCTCAGTGTCTGGGCTGTGGTGTTTGTGTGTGTGTGTGTGTGCATATATATAAGTCTCAGTGTCTGGGCTGTGGTGTGAGTGTGAGTGTGTGTGTGTGTCTGTGTGTGTTTGTGTGTGTGTGTGCACATATATATGTCTCAGTGTCTGGGCTGTGGTGTGTGTTTGGGTGTCTGCGTCTGTGTGTGCGTGTGTGTGTGTGTGCATATATATAAGTCTCAATGTCTGGGCTTTGGTGTGTGTGTGTGTGTGTGTGTGTGTGTGTGATTGTGCATATTTACAAGTCTCAGTATCTGGGCTGTGGTGTGTGTTTGTGTGTGTGTGTTTTTGTGTGTGTGTGTGTGTGTATGTGTGTGTGCATATATATATTAATCAGTGTCTGGGCTGTGGTGTGTGTGTGTGTGTGTGTGCATATATATAAGTCTCAGTGTCTGGGCTGTGGTGTGTGTGTGTGTGTGTGTGTGCATACATATATACGTCTCAGTGCCTGGGCTGTGCTCTGTGTGTGTGTGTGTGTGCATATAAAAATAAGTCTCAGTGTCTGGGCTGTGATGTGCGTGTGTGTGTGTGTGCATATATATAAGTCTCAGTGTCTGGGCTGTGATGTGTGTGTGTGTGCATATATATAGGTCTCAGTGTCTGAGCTGTGGTGTGTGTGTGTGTGTGTGTGTGTGTGTGTGTGTGTGTGTGTGTGTGTGTGTGTGTGTGTGTGTGCATATATATAAGTCTCAGTGTCTGGGCTGTGGTGTGTGTCTGTGTGTGTGTGCATATATATAAGTCTCAGTGTCTGGGCTGTGATGTGCGTGTGTGTGCATATATATAAGTCTCAATGTCTGGGCTGTGGTGTGTTTGTGTGTGTTTGTGTGTGTGCATATATATAAGTCTCAATGTCTGGGCTGTGGTGTGTGAGTGTGTGCGTGTGCATATATATAAGTCTCAGTGTCTGGGCTGTGGTGTGTGTGTCTGTGTGAGTGCATATATATAACTCTCAGTGTCTGGGCTGTGGTGTGTGTGTGTATGTGTGAGTGTGTGCGTGTGCATATATATAAGTCTCAGTGTCTGGGCTGTGGTGTGTGTGTCTGTGTGAGTGCATATATATAAGTCTCAGTGTCTGGGTTGTGGTGTTTGTGTGTGTGTGTGTGCATATATATAATTCTCAGTGTCTGGGCTGTGGTGTGTGTGTGTGTGTGTGTGTATATATATATAATTCTCAGTGTCTGGGCTGTGGTGTGTGTGTGTGTGTGTGTGTTTGTGTGCATATATATAAATCTCAGTGTCTGCGCTGTGGTGTGTGTGTGTGTGTGCATATATATAATTCTCAGTGTCTGGGCTGTGGTGTTTGTGTGTGTGTGTGTGTGCATATATATAAGTCTCAGTGTCTGGGCTGTGGTGTGAGTGTGAGTGTGTGTGTGTGTGCATATATATAAGTCTCAGTGTCTGGGCTGTGGTGTGAGTGTGTGTGTGTGTGTGTGTGCATATATATAATTCTCAGTGTCTGGGCTGTGGTGTGTGTGTGTGTGTGTGTGTGAGTGTGTGTGTATGTGTATATATATAATTCTCAGTGTCTGGGCTGTGGTGTGTGTGCCTATATAAAATTCTCAGTGTCTGGGCTGTGGTGTGTGTGTGTGTGTGCATATATATAATTCTCAGTGTCTGGGCTGTGGTGTGTGTGTGTGTGTGTGTGTGTGTGTGTGTGAGTGTGTGTGTGTGTGTGTATATATATAATTCTCAGTGTCTGGGCTGTGGTGTGTGTGCCTATATATAATTCTCAGTGTCTGGGCTGTGGTGTGTGTGTGTGTGTGCATATATATAATTCTCAGTGTCTGGGCTGTGATGTTTGTGTGTGTGTATGTGTGTGTGTGCATATATATAAGTCTCAGTGTCTGGGCTGTGGTGTGTGTGTGTGTGTGTGTGTGTGTGTGTCTGTGTGTGTGTGTATGCAAATATATAAGTCTCAGTGTCTGTGCTGTGGTGTGTGTGAGTGTGTGTGTATGTGTGCATATATATAAGTCTCAGTGTCTGGGCTGTGGTGTGTGTGTGTATGTGTGCATATATATAAGTCTCAGTGTCTGGGCTGTGGTGT
>NC_090391.1:40997478-41002478 GCF_036365525.1 Heterodontus francisci
GTGCATATATATCAGTCTCAATGTCTGGGTTGTAGTTGTGTGTGTGTGTGTGTGCATATATATATAAGTTTCAATTTCTGGGATGTGGTGTGTGTGTGTGTGTGTGTGTGTGTGCATATATATAAGTCTCAATGTCTGGGCTGTGGTGTGTGTTTGTGTGCATGTTTATAAGTCTCAGTGTCTGGGCTGTGGTGTGTGTGTGTGTGTGCATATATATAAGTCTCAATGTCTGGGCTGTGGTGTGTGTGTGTGTGTGTGTGTGTGTGTGCATATATATATAAGTCTCAATGTCTGGGATGTGGTGTGTGTGTGTGTGTGTGTGTGTGTGCATATATATAAGTCTCAATATCTGGGCTGTGGTGTGTGTGTGTGTGCATGTATATAAGTCTCAGTGTCTGGGCTGTGGTGTGTGTGTGTGTGTGTGTGCACATATATAAGTCTCAGTGTCTGGGCTGTGGTGTGTGTGTGTGTGTGCATATATATAAGTCTCAGTGTCTGGGCTGTGGTGTGTCTGTGTGTGTGTGTGTGTGCACATATATAATTCTCATTGTCTGGGATGTGGTGTGTGTGTGTGTGCATATATATAAGTCTCAGTGTCTGTGGTGTGTGTGTGTGTGTGCATATATATAATTCTCATTGTCTGGGATGTGGTGTGTGTGTGTGTGCATATATACAAGTCTCAGTGTCTGGGCTGTGGTGTGTTTGTGTGTGTGTGTGCATATATATAATTCTCAGTGTCTTGGCTGTTGTGTGTGTTTGTGTTTGCATATATATATGTCTCAGTGTCTGGGCTGTGGTGTGTGTGTGTGTGTGCACCTGTATAATTCTCATTGCCTGGGCTGTGGTGTGTGTGTGTGTGCATATATATAAGTCTCAGTGTCTGTGCTGTGGTGTGTGTGTGTGTGTGTGCATATATATAATTCTCAATGTCTGGGCAGTGGTGTGTGAGTATGTGGGTGTGCATATATATAAGTCTCAATGTCTCGGCTGTGGTGTGTGTGTGTGTCTGTGTGCATATATATAAGTCTCAATGTCTGGGCTGTGGTGTGTGTGTGTGTGTCTGTGTGCATATATATATGTCGCAATGTCTGGGCTGTGGTGTGTGTGTGTGTGTGTGTGTGTGTGTGTGTGTGTGTGTGTGTGTGTGTGTGTGTGTGTGTGTGCATATATATAAGTCTCAGTGTCTGGGCTGTGGTGTGTGTGTGTGTGTGTGCATATATATAAGTCTCAGTGTCTGGGCTGTGGTGTGTGTGTGTGTGTGTGTGTGTGTGTGTGTGTGTGTGTGTGTGCATATATATAATACTCAGTGTCTGGGCTGTGATGTGTGTGTGTGTGTGTGTGTGTGCATATATATAAGTCTCAGTATCTGGGCTGTGGAGTGTGTGTGTGTGTGTGCATATATATAGGTCTCAGTGTCTGGGCTGTGGTTTGTGTGTGAGTGTGAGTCTGTGCGTGAACATATATATAAGTCTCAGTGTCTGGGCTGTGGTGTGTGTGTCTGTGTGAGTGCATATATATAAGTCTGAATGTCTGGGCTGTGGTGTGTGTGTGTGTGTGTGTGTGCACATATATAATTCTCATTGTCTGGGATGTGATGTGTGTGTGTGTGCAGAGATATAAGTCTCAGTATCTGGGCTGTGGTGTGTTTGTGTGAGTGTGTGGGTGTGCATGTCTAGAAGTCTCAATGTATGGTCTGTGGTGTGTGAGTGTGTGGGTGTGCATATATATAAGTCTCAGTGTCTGGGCTGTGGTGTGTGTGTCTGTGTGTGTGCATATATATAAGTCACAATGTCTGGGCTGTGGTGTGTGTGTCTGTGTGCATATGTATAAGTCGAAATGTCTGGGCTGTGGTGTGTGTGTGTGTGTGTGTGTGTGTGTGTGCATATATATAAGTCTCAATGTCTGGGCTGTGGTGTGTGTGTGTGTGTGTGTGTGTGCAGATATATAAGTCTAAATGTCTGGGCTGTGGTGTGTGTGTGTGTGTGCATATATATAAGTCTCAGTGTCTGGGCTGTGGTGTGTGTGTGTGTGTGTGTGTGTGTGTGTGTGTGTGTGTGTGTGTGTGTGTGTGTGTGTGTGTGTGTGTGTGTGTGTGTGCACATATATAAGTTTCAATGTCTGGGCTGTGGTGTGTGTGTGTGTGCATGTATATAAGTCTCAGTGTCTGGGCTGTGGTGTCTGTGTGTGTGTGTGCATATATATAAGTCTCAGTGTCTGGGCTGTGGTGTGTGTGTGTGTGTGTGTGTGTGCATATATATAAGTCTCAATGTCTGGGCTGTGGTGTGTGTGTGTGTGTGTGTGTGCATATATATAAGTCTCAATGTCTGGGCTGTGGTGTGTGTGTGCATATATATAAGTCTCAGTGTCTGGGCTGTGGTGTGTGTGTGTGTGTGTGTGTGTGTGTGTGTGTGTGTGTGTGTGTGTGTGTGTGTGTGTGGTGTGTGTGTGTGTGTGTGCATATATATAAGTTTCAATGTCTGGGCTGTGGTGTGTGTGTGTGTGCATGTATATAGGTCTCAGTGTCTGGGCTGTGGTGTCTGTGTGTGTGTGTGCATATATATAAGTCTCAGTGTCTGGGCTGTGGTGTGTGTGTGTGTGTGTGTGTGTGTGCATATATATAAGTCTCAGTGTCTGGGCTGTGGTGTGTCTGTGTGTGTGTGTGTTTGTGTGTGTGTGTGCACATATATAATTCTCATTGTCTGGGATGTGGTGTGTGTGTGTGTGCATATATATAAGTCTCAGTGTCTGTGCTGTGGTGTGTGTGTGTGTGTGTGTGTGTGTGCATATATACAGGTCTCAGTGTCTGGGCTGTGGTGTGTTTGTGTGTGTGTGTGTGTATATATATAAGTCTCAATGTCTGGGCTGTGGTGTGTGAGTGCGTGGGTGTGCATATATATAAGTCTCAGTGTCTGGGCTGTGGTGTGTGTGTGTGTGTCTGTGTGCATATATATAAGTCGAAATGTCTGGGCTGTGGTGTGTGTGTGTGTGTGTGTGTGTGTGTGTGTGTGTGTGTGTGTGTGTGTGCATATATATAAGTCTCAGTGTCTGGGCTGTGGTGTGTGTGTGTGTGTTTGTGCATATATATAAGTCTCAATGTCTGGGCTGTGGTGTGTGTGTGTGTGTGTGTGTGCATATATATAAGTCTCAATGTCTGGGCTGCGGTTTGTGTGTGTGTGTGTGCATATATATAAGTCTCAATGTCTGGGCTGTGGTGTGTGTGTGTGTGTGTGTGTGTGCATATATATAAGTCTCAATGTCTGGGCTGTGGTGTGTGTGTGTGCATATATATAAGTCTGAATGTCTGGGCTGTGGTGTGTGTGTGTGTGTGTGTGTCTGCATATATATAAGTCTCAATGCCTGGGCTGTGGTGTGTGTGGGTGTGTGAGTGCATATATATAAGTCTCAGTGTCTGGGCTGTGGTGTGTGTGTGTGTGTGTGTGTGCATATATATAAGTCTCAATGTCTGGGCTGTGGTGTGTGAGTGTGTGGGTGTGCATATATATAAATCTCAGTGTCTGGGCCGTGGTGTGTGTGTCTGTGTGTGTGCATATATATAAGTCTCAATGTCTGGGCTGTGGTGTGTGTGTGTGTCTGTGTGTGTGTGTGTGTGTGAGTGTGTGTGTGTGTGTGTGTGTGTGCATATATATAAGTCTCAATGTCTGGGCTGTGGTGTTTGTGTGTGTGCATATATATAAGTCTCAATGTCTGGGCTGTGGTGTGTGTGTGTGTGTGTGTGTGTGTGTGTGTGTGTGTGTGTGTGTGTGTGTGTGTGTGTGTGTGTGTGCATATATATAATTCTCAGTGTCTGGGCCGTGGTGTGTGTGTCTGTGTGTGTGCATATATATAAGTCTCAGTGTCTGGGCTGTGGTGTGTGTGTGTGTGTGTGTGTGTGTGTGTGTGTGTGTGTGTGTGTGTGTGTGTGTGTGTGTGTGCATATATATAAGTCTCAGTGTCTGGGCTGTGGTGTGTGTGTGTGTGTGTGTGTGTGTGTGTGTGTGTGTGTGTGTGCATATATATAAGTCTCAGTGTCTGGGCTGTGGTTTGTGTGTGAGTGTGAGTCTGTGCGTGCGCATATATATAAGACTCAGTGTCTGGGCTGTGGTGTGTGTGTCTGTGTGTGTGTGTGTGTGTGTGTGTGTGTGTGTGTGTGTGTGTGTGTGTGTGTGTGCATATATATAAGTCTCAGTATCGGGGCTGTGGTGTGTGTGTGTGTGTGTGTGTGCATTTATATAAGTCTCAGTGTCTGGGCTGTGGTGTGTGTGTCTGTGTGAGTGCATATAATTAAGTCTCAATGTCTGGGATGTGGTGTGTGTGTGTGTGTGTGTGCATATATATAAGTCTCAATGTCTGGGGTGTGGTGTGTGTGTGTGTGTTCATATATATATAAGTCTCAATGTCTGGGATGTGGTGTGTGTGTGTGTGTGTGTGTGTGTGCATATATATAAGTCTCAATATCTGGTCTGTGGTGTGTGTGTGTGTGCATGTATATAAGTCTCAGTGTCTGGGCTGTGGTGTGTGTGTGTGTGTGTGTGTGCACATATATAAGTCTCAGTGTCTGGGCTGTGGTGTGTGTGTGTGTGTGCATATATATAAGTCTCAGTGTCTGGGCTGTGGTGTGTCTGTGTGTGTGTGTGTGTGCACATATATAATTCTCATTGTCTGGGATGTGGTGTGTGTGTGTGTGCATATATATAAGTCTCAGTGTCTGTGGTGTGTGTGTGTGTGTGCATATATATAATTCTCATTGTCTGGGATGTGGTGTGTGTGTGTGTGCATATATACAAGTCTCAGTGTCTGGGCTGTGGTGTGTTTGTGTGTGTGTGTGCATATATATAATTCTCAGTGTCTTGGCTGTTGTGTGTGTGTGTGTTTGCATATGTATATGGCTCAGTGTCTGGGCTGTGGTGTGTGTGTGTGTGTGCACATGTATAATTCTCATTGCCTGGGCTGTGGTGTGTGTGTGTGTGCATATATATAAGTCTCAGTGTCTGTGCTGTGGT
>NC_090391.1:41012478-41014978 GCF_036365525.1 Heterodontus francisci
TATCTATAAGTCTCAATGTCTGGGATGTGGTGTGTGTGTGTGTGTGTGTGCAAGTATTTAAGTCTTAATGTCTGGGCTGTGGTGTGTGTGTGTGTGTGCATATATATAAGTCTCAATGTCTGGGCTGTGGTGTGTGTGGGTGTGTGTGCATATATATAAATCTCAGTGTCTGGGCTGTGGTGTGTGTGTGTGTGTGTGTGTGTGTGTGTGCATATATATAAGTCTCAATGTCTGGGCTGTGGTGTTTGTGTCTGTGTGTGTGTGTGTGCATATATATATAAGTCTCAATGTCTGGGATGTGGTGTGTGTGTGTGTGTGTGTGCATATATATAAGTCTCAATGTCTGGGCTGTGGTGTGTGTGTGTGTGCATGTATATAAGTCTCAGTGTCTGGGCTGTGGTGTGTGTGTGTGTGTGTGTGTGTCTGTGCATATATACATAAGTCTCTATGTCTTTGATGTGGTGTGTGTGTGTGTGTGTGTGTGTGTGTGTGTGTGCATATATATAAGTCTCAATGTCTGGGCTGTGGTGTGTGTGTGTGCATGTATATAAGTCTCAGTGTCTGGGCTGTGGTGTGTGTGTGTGTGTGTGCATATATATAAGTCTCAGTGTCTGGGCTGTGGTGTGTGTGTGTGTGTGTGTGTGTGTGTGTGCATATATATAAGTCTCAGTGTCTGGGCTGTGGTGTGTCTGTGTGTGTGTGTGTGTGTGTGCACATATATAATTCTCATTGTCTGGGATGTGGTGTGTGTGTGTGTGCATATATATAAGTCTCAGTGTCTGTGCTGTGGTGTGTGTGTGTGTGTGTGTGTGTGCATATATACAGGTCTCAGTGTCTGGGCTGTGGTGAATTTGTGTATGTGTGTGTGCATATATACAAGTCTCAATGTCTGGGCTGTGGTGTGTGAGTGTGTGGGTGTGCATATATATAAGTCTCAGTGTCTGGGCTGTGGTGTGTGCGTCTGTGTGTGTGCATATATATAAGTCTCAATGTCTGGGCTGTGGTGTGTGTGTGTGTGTCTGTGTGCATATATATAAGTCGAAATGTCTGGGCTGTGTGTGTGTGTGTGTGTGTGTGTGTGTGTGTGTGTGTGTGTGTGTGTGTGTGTGTGTGTGTGTGTGTGTGTGTGCATATATATAAGTCTCAGTGTCTGGGCTGTGGTGTGTGTGTGTGTGTTTGTGCATATATATAAGTCTCAATGTCTGGGCTGTGGTGTGTGTGTGTGTGTGTGTGTGTGCGTGCATATATATAAGTCTCAATGTCTGGGCTGCGGTTTGTGTGTGTGTGTGTGCATATATATAAGTCTCAATGTCTGGGCTGTGGTGTGTGTGTGTGTGTGTGTGTGTGTGTGTGTGTGTGTGTGTGTGTGTGTGTGTGTGTGTGCATATATATAAGTCTCAATGTCTGGGCTGTGGTGTGTGTGTGTGTGTGTGTGTGTGCATATATATAAGTCTGAATGTCTGGGCTGTGGTGTGTGTGTGTGTGTGTCTGCATATATATAAGTCTCAATGCCTGGGCCGTGGTGTGTGTGGGTGTGTGAGTGCATATATATAAGTCTCAGTGTCTGGGCTGTGGTGTGTGTGTGTCTGTGTGTGTGTGTGTGTGTGTGTGTGTGTGTGTGTGTGTGTGTGTGTGTGTGTGTGTGTGTGTGTATATAAGTCTCAATGTCTGGGCTGTGGTGTGTGAGTGTGTGGGTGTGCATATATATAAATCTCAGTGTCTGGGCTGTGGTGTGTGTGTCTGTGTGTGTGCATATATATAAGTCTCAATGTCTGGGCTGTGGTGTGTGTGTGTGTCTGTGTGCATATGTATAAGTCGAAATGTCTGGGCTGTGGTGTGTGTGTGTGTGTGTGTGTGTGGAGCATATATAAAAGTCTCAATGTCTGGGCTGTGGTGTTTGTGTGTGTGCATATATATAAGTCTCAATGTCTGGGCTGTGGTGTGTGTGTGTGTGTGCATATATATAAGTCTCAGTGTCTGGGCTGTGGTGTGTGTGTGTGTGTGTGTGTGTGTGTGTGTGTGTGTGTGTGTGTGTGTGTGTGTGTGTGTGTGTGTGTGTGTGTGCATATATATAATTCTCAGTGTCTGGGCTGTGATGTGTGTGTGTGCATATATATAACTCTCAGTGTCTGGGCTGTGGTGTGTGTGTGTGTGTGTGTGTGTGTGTGTGTGTGTGTGCATATAGAAAGTCTCAGTGTCTGGGCTGTGGTTTGTGTGTGAGTGTGAGTCTGTGCGTGAGCATATATATAAGACTCAGTGTCTGGGCTGTGGTGTGTGTGTGTGTGTGTGTGTGTGTGTGTGTGTGTGTGTGTGTGTGTGTGTGTGTGTGTGTGCATATATATAAGTCTCAGTATCAGGGCTGTGGTGTGTGTGTGTGTGTGTGTGTGCATTTATATAAGTCTCAGTGTCTGGGCTGTGGTGTGTGTGTCTGTGTGAGTGCATATAATTAAGTCTCAATGTCTGGGAAGTGGTGTGTGTGTGTGTGTGTGTGTGTGTGCAT